>NC_088922.1:33530000-33570000 GCF_038396675.1 Hydra vulgaris
TACATAATTTATTATTAATTAAATAATTGTTATTACCCCTTATTGGTTGAAGGCCTTATTTAGCCCTATTTTTTAACACGTTGAGATTATAAATTAATTATTTAATTAATTTTAAGCAAGCAGATTGCTTAAATTAAATCTTTTAAATTAAAATTATTAATTTTATTAAAATAGATTTTTATAAAACCTTATTATTTTGTCGGTTAATTTTTGGAATTATTATTAGATTATATCTGGGAGGAATCTAAAACAAAGTTCTTCTTGGGCTATAAGACCTTTACACCCATGGAGCTGAGAATATTTTGAAAACTAAATACTTTTATTAGCCTTAAATTTCAGAATATAACCTTGTATAATTGGATGTTGTATGTTAAGTTTGGATAAAAATTAAGTGTGTTGAGTACTTATTTATAATATTTTTATAATATTTAACTTAAAAAACAAATGAGAAAAGGGTACTTGTTTTAATTGAGCTATCAATCTATTTTTGTTCAGATAGTTTTATATTTGATTGTTAGGAAAAAAATTCTGCTCACCTTCCCCTCCAAAAATCAGTTGCTGCTACCTTGTAAAATATACCAGATGTCATATTTAGAATAATAAACTGTTTTATAATTAAAAATAGTAATTAAAGGTCAATAAGTCATTTCAGTAAGTCAAGTTAAATTAGTGTTGCCACAATTTTCTCACTTTGAGGAAAAAAATTGATGACTTGTGTTACAAGGTATGCTTGCGGTTTTTAAGTGTAAATTATGTTATGTTTAAGTGAAGTTATGAAATCACTCTTTTCCTAATTGCATCCTTTAATTGTTATATTCACAGCCCTCGGTTGTCATTCGGCGATGGCAACCTAACTGCCAAACTAAAAGTGTTCAAGGTCGACAAAAAATTGCCAGCCTTATTTCTATGTTTTATGGTAATGACCTTTGTGTCAAAATTTTTTTCTTATTTCTTCAGATGCTTTTTTTATGCAAACTTTAAGTTGCACTTATCTCTATATCATAGGTATAAATGAGTTCCATCTGGTTCTAGTTTAATATAATTTTACCCTCTTTCTCTTCAACATATTGTTGCAATAGGTTATTTTGTAGATTTCTAAAAAATCTGATAATCTTTCAATGCAAACAATAATGAGGTTTTGTAAAACTTCAATAATGTTTGCATCTTTTAATTTTTTTGTTGGCACTGACATCTATATTTGAACTATAATCAAAAAAATTAAACTGTTTTTCAGTCTCATCAGAATCAGACGTTTTAAAATCTAAAATTTTATCAAATGGGTAATTTAACTACACTGTCTGTTCTTTATACTTATTAAATGGATGGGATGATTAATGTCAAGTTGAATTTGAATTCCATTTAATTTTGTATTTTTTTTCTTAATGCTGGCTCTATTTTGTGGTGATGAAACTATATAAAGTTATTTTGTGGTGATGACACTATATAAAGTTTAGTTATGTTACTTTTTGTTCAACTAATGACTCAACTTTATTTAAACCAATAAATCTTTTATGAAAAAAAAATTAATTACTATCCTGTTGAGAATGCAATATTACAATTAAATACATTTTGAAATTACAGCTAGTCCATTTGTCTATTGTGATAGAGAAACGAATTCTGGATTCAAACACTTTTATAAACTTATTTTTTAATTCCAATTTTTTCTCTAGTAAAACTTATAAATAATTTTTTAATTTTTTTTCCCCTTCTAAGCATTATCCACTTCATATCCACTTTTTGTAATAAATTCTTTAACAACACTTGAATATCTAATAGAAAATCTGTTGTATGTTGCACATTTGGCCACTAATTTTTTGATTAAATTGGTTTCAAATTAAAAAGTTTGACTTTTATGCTAGACAGGAAAACTTGCCTTCAGGCAAAAATTATAAAGACATGCCCCCAAATAATGAGATTTATGTTCTTATCCCATGGTCTAACAATTTAGCCAAAATAAACCCCATCAAAAATTATTTAGTAAAACTGAAAGCAGAACACAACCTAACACAACTTTACTATCAGATCTGAGAAATAGAAATAAGAACAGATCTGTCTTGTCTTCCGTTGCCCCCTAAAGTAGATACGCACATATATACACACACACATATATACACACACAATAGCATAAATAGATTTACATTTGTTGACTTTTTTTGCCAACTAAATATCATACGGCTTTATTATAAAATGTAAAATGGGTAAAAACAAAGAATCATGAAAAAAACTTATTGCTGCCCTAACCAAAACCCACAATGCAGCAGCAACTCTCTTGCATGTTTTTCCTAAATCAGTCAATGTATGTACTAAATCACTCACAACTTCCAAAATCAGTATGACGCCATATTACAATATAAGCTGTTATGAATATGTAACAGCTTTTTTTAAGAGGACTTTGTGTTTGTTACAGGTGAGCAAGTTTATATTAAATGACTGACAAGATAGATTATGGGAAGGTAAAATAGAAATCTATTATGACTAAAAAAAAAAAACATGAAGTATTTCTTTTTTTTTTAAACTTGCATCTGACTTTTTTTCAAGATAAAAATGATAGGTTGTTAAATCTGACTATTAATCCTTCTAAAATAATAATATAACCTATAAATGATAATATAACCAATAAATAATAATATAACCTATAAATAACAATATAACCTATAAGTAATTAAACCTTCATAAGAATCACTAATGTGATTATTAGGTAAATTTTTTTATTTTTTAAATATTCAAATATTCAACTTTAAAATGAATTAAGAATCTCCTGCAATAATTAGTATATCTTGAGATACCTAAAAACTTCAAAATAAAATAAAACTGAATTACCATTTAAAAACTTTTATTTGAATTGAAAGTTTTACAAACATTGTTTTATAAATTATAATTGCTTTACAAATTTCACAAACAAACAAAATATACTATTAATAAAAATATTGTTTTATTGTCTGTAATAAATGTTATAGTGATCTTTAAAAATAAAGTTTTTAATGAAATCAATTTAAAATCAAAATCCAATCAGGAAACATTATTACTTTTTTTTTTTGTCTTTTTATCAAGATACATACAAAAAACTTCACAACTCTTATTTATAAGCATTTTTTAATGATCGAAAATTCATTTGATTTTCTATTCAAATTTATCAAAATTTAAATAAATATTCCAATCTTTAGTGGCAAAGTTTGCTTCACAAATTTTTTTAAATTTAAGCTTAATTTTATTTTATAAGTTAGCAATTTTTTTAAATTTCAACAAATCTATTTCAATATCTAAGGGGTTTGTAATTTTTTTAAATTTCAACAAAAAGGATCTAAAGGGTTAGTAATTTTTTTCATACCAATACCGTCACATTATTTTGTTCATGGTGCACCATACACAAGATTTTAAATATATTAAAAAGCATATATTTTTAAAGTGTTTACAGTTAATATATTGGCATAAAGTGTTTACAGTTAATATATTTTGGATTACAAAATCAAACATTTTTAAATCTGTTCTCTATAACAACATGTGAACTCGCAAAATTAATTTTTAAAAGACTTAAAATACATAAACAATAATCAAAATAAAAATAATAAAATTTAAAATTTTCATCTACAACATCTTAAGAATTTTTCTGACAAATAAAAACCTTATTATTTATTCTAACTGTATGCACCCTTATTATTGTTTATTCTAATGATATGCACCCTTATTATTAATTGTATGCACCCTTATTAATGAGTAACATTAAACTTAAATTAAATCATCTTAAAGAGACAATTTTGGTATTATATTAGTGTTAATTTTTTGATTGTAATATAAAAGTTGTTTTTTGAAACTTTCTTTTATGTATATTTAATATACATAAAAAAATATAAATAGGAAATATAAAGTTAGTTTCTTTTGTTTTTTGTGTTAACTTGAAAAATTAAAAACTTAACTAATTATGTGTGTAAAAATTTAATTTTAACTTTTTAAACAATGGAATATTAAATTTTTTCAACATCTTTGATTTTTTATATATAATTGTTTCTAAGAAACTTTTTATTTTTTAAACCAAATAAGCATGTTTCCTTATCTTTGATTTAACCCAAATATAAGTGTTTCCTTATGTTCTGTTGTTTTTTAAACCAAATAAAAGTGTTAGCTTATGTTTTGTTGTTTTTTAAACCAAAAAAACATGTTTCCTTGTGTTTTTTTTTTTTTTTTTTAAATAATAGCAACTTTAAAATAATATTTTTGTGAAAATTCTTAAACATGCAGCTCTTTTGCAACCAAACAGTAGCGTATAAAAAATGGCAAATAAAAATTAAAATAAGATGTATTAAGATTTATATACCTGAAAATGAGTCTGAATGTGAAAAAGAAAAATCTATTTTTTTAATTTTTAATCATAATTGAAGAAAAATTTGCTGTTTTTATTATCTGGCAAAAGATCTGTAATCATAATGGAACTTAGTACAAATAAAGCCATAGGAGCAAGAACAATTTCATAATCAATTTTGATTCATCTATAGATATACATTGAATACTATAGATATACATTGAATAGAAAGACTGAAAACCAAAAAAAGGATACCATTATAAAACTGAATATTCAAACAGAAATATTTTGTTTTAAGCCATTGTTTTAACCAACTTTAAAAAATTTTACACCCTAAAAAATATTCATTAAATTTTTAATCACAAACAAATAACAAAACTAATACTAAAAATGCAATAAATAATAAACGATGCTGTAAAAATAAGTTCAAAAAGCTAATGTTGAATTTAGCAGCAACTCTGGAACTGTGTATGGAACTGTTTCTGGAACTGTGTATGTTATTTGATTGTAGACAAGAAACAGTTTTATAGCAAGAAATGCTTCTAATTAAACTTTTATAAACTATATTAATTTTATAAAACATTTAAAATATAAAATATGTATAACTTTATACCTTATTCAAATCCCAAACCCTGATAAAACTATCTTCAGAGGAACTTAAAAGCTATGTAAAATAAAATAAAAATTTTAAAAATAGGAGATATAGTAATTGAAAAATAGGTATGTAATATAAAAAGTGTAAAATGAAAAATAAAACATAAAAATACTCTTAGAATATAAATAATCTGAAATAATCAAAAAACCATAACATAATTCAATCTTTATTGTAATTTTTTTTTTTAATTAAAAATGTTTGAAAATGATGAACATAAATTGCCATAAATTGAGTTGGGCGTCTCCTAGCTAAAACAACTTTAGAGATGATGATTTGTTTAGAAATATTACAAAACCCTTGATAAGTAGAAATCTAGAAATATATAACTTTTGTGTAATCCAAATTTAATTTTAAAAACAAACTAGGCCAAAGACAAACAAAATCAAGATTTTTAACACTTTTGGGGCTTACATTCTTAATTAAAACTCCAACAAAACTCAATTATTTACTGCAAACAACTATTCTAATACTGACAACATTCCTATATTAATTAACGGTAACTCTTTCACTGAGTTCTTTTTTTACCTCTTCTGGATTATCATTTACAACTGACTTCTCATAAAAACCATATATACAATTAATTGTAAAAGTTAGCACCTGTTAAATTGCTTCTCTTTATCGTGCTTGCCATTTTCTTACTCCTGATTTTATTCTCTACCTCTACAAATCTCTTATTCGCCCCTTTATGGAATACTGTTGTCGTATTTAGGCTGGTTTTTCTAATGATGCTCTTTCTCTTCTAGACAAAGTTCAAAAATGTATTGTAAACATAGTTGGACCTGCTCTATCTACCAAACTTTTCTCCCATCATCACAAAGTTGCATTTCTTTCTCTTTTTTACAAATACTATCATGGCCGTTGCCTAAAAGAGCTATTATTTCTAGTTCCATCAACCAAAACTCATTCTCACTTGACTTGCCATTCAGCAAAATCAAATTCTTTTACTGTATCTGCCCCTGCATGAAAAACTTTTATTTGTCTACTTTTTTTTCCCCACACTACTTTGGAACTCTCTCTCATCTCCATTGTTTTGCTGACTTGACAACCAACAACTTTTTAAGTCTTCTGTCAATTATTTCTTTGTTTATAATTCTATTCTTTGTTTTCTAGTAACATCCAACTTAATAGTGGTTGCTTGGAGCCTTTTGGGAGTGAATCAGAATAAAATAATAAAATAATTCTTTAATTATTATCATTTCATATTATTTATCATTACCATTTCATAATGTAGGTTTGGTTAATTATCATTATCATTTCATAATGTAGGTTTGGTTAATTAAAAAGATACCTACTTACTATTAATAACTTATTAATAAACAATAATTAATTATTAATAAATAGTATTATTAATAATAATAAAAAAAATTAATAACTAAAATAATTAGATGATTTTATTAGTTGTTGTCACAAATGTCACAAACGTATTTTGTCACATATCTTATAAGGAGAATAATCAGAATACATATCACAATTTTTTAATATATTAATATAATATATAAAAAGATATATATGATATTAATAAATAAATAATAATATATTTTAACATTTTTTTATTATTTTCAAAGTTATTGCAAAATCCACTTCAACTGGTCAACCCTCGGAATTAGGAAAAATGAGGTCGGCAATAATTTGCCGACCTCAATCTTTTTGACGTCAGCATAAGGTCGGCAAAAATTATTTGATACAAAGGTTTAACCATAAAACATAGAAACGAGGTCGACAAATTTTTGCCCATCTCAAATATTTTCAGGTTGGCAGTTAGGTTGGCATTGCCGAATGCCGACCCTAATTCCAAGGGTTGACTGGTAGTAGTAACATAATCTAGTTGATTGGACATCCCTGCAATGCAATCAAAGAGGTATGCTTTCTTTCCAGTCATGACTTAATTGAAGAATTTTGTATGCAACCACTGGAACCAGAAATTAACAGTGGTTTAGAGTGCACAATGAGTATATGATCAGTTTTTGGTTGAAGCCATGAATTCCAGTACAATATAAACCAGATATTATTAATAAAGCTAAAGATAACCAGTATATTGGGTTGATGAAGCATTGTTCAAGTAATAATGCCGTAGATCAGCATGCCATAGAACACAGCAAGATAATCTGGATAATCTGTTTGAAATCAGCCATGCTTATATTAAGAAACTTATTTAAAATGAAGACTATCAGTTTCTCAATCTTCTCTGATCAACTCCATTTCAGGAATTCATTAGAGTTAATATCAGATTTGACAGTTAATATCAAAATTTGAGTTAATGTCAGATTTGACAGTTATAAACAAAATATTGTAATCCTCTGAACTACTGCTCAGGGAATCACAATAAACTTGTTTATAAATCCAATCAGCCATTTTAATTTGCAAGTTTTTATAACTATGATTCAAATGCTAAACTTTTGAATTTTAATGTTTTAAATCTAATTTTCTAATAATAACCAATAGATTCTTTTGTTTATTTTTATGTTATGATTAAGTTGTGATAATATTGTAACCAATAGATTCTTTTGTTTATTTTTGTATTATGATAAAGTTATGATAATATTTTAAACATTAGTTGTTTTTAAAGGGATTAAACTGAAAATTTTCACACTAAAAAAATCCTATTAACCTTATCCTCTGATAAATCTACCACATCTCCTTTAATAATGTAAAATAAAAAAACTTTCTAACCCACTATCCTCAGCTACATCAATAGCATTAATCCATTTAATAATGTAAAATAAAAAAACTTACTAATCCACTATCCTCAGCTACATCAATAGCATTAATCCATTTAGCATGAGCAGTTATTTCAGCAATGATTTTGCCTGTTACAGCATTAAATATGCGAATATGACCACTGCCATATCCACCAATAACCATAGTTTTCCATAAACGAATACTTGAACAAGGAAACCTAAATAACACATAAATACAATTTTAATGTATTATTGTTAAACACTATTTTTTAACTTTATTTTTTATGATTAAAAATTTGACAATGATTCCATTAGGTTAAAAAAAAAATTTTTATATTAAAAAACTATATTAAAAACACATTAATACAAAACAGAAATGTCATTGTGTAAAAATATACTGAAAAAATCTTCTAACAATCGTAAAAATAACTTTAATAGTCAAATATGAATTAAAAAACACAAAATGATTATAAATATCCTCACATAATGGTGTTATAATTATTACTAAAAAATACTTGAAAAACTCACTACAAAAAATCACAGAAAATGATTCTTAATGTACTCAATGATCTAACCTTCATCTTAACTGTTACTATCAAAAGTCAAATTACAACTAAAGAAAAATCATACAACAATCACAAAAAAATTTATAAATGATTTATACAGCTTTTACAACACACAAAGATTGCATACAGGTGATGGACGAAGCCACCTAGTCAGGTAGACATGGAAGTGATGATTCTAAAAACAGATTTTAGATTGAGGAGTTGTTAACTGAGAATATAAAAAGATGGATATCCAGAGGAGTAGCGAGACCTGTTTTAAGTTGAAAAATTATCTCAATGTTAAAAAATGCTAACTGGCATGATGATTACTAGCATGACCAAAAGAAAAAAGATGGTAATATAAAAATTACACCTTGCGCCAAAGAGAACCCTGAATCACTGACATGCTAAGCAACACATTGAACCATGGTGCTATAGTAACAATAGGAGATTAAGAAAAAAATACTTTATTATTACTAATAAAATGATAAGTGCATTACTAAATGAAAGTCAGAAAATAGTGGTGGCATAAAAGAATCAAAGATAATAAAATAAAAAGAATAAAATATAAATATGATAAAAATAAAAACACTCTTCAAATGAAAACAATAAAAATGCTAAAAAAATTAGGATGAAGAGGTAAAAAAAGATGATCTCCTATGCTTAGAAATGCACTGCACTGAATGAAATGCACTGAAAATCACCAATGATATTTCAGTGAACCCAAGACCTGCACTAATGCCACTTGTCAGGGTAACACCCATGTTCTTGTAACAAACCTCATGGCCTGCACTTATGTCATAGTAGTCAATATTGCGATATAACCGGACTACACTACAAAAACCAACTTTTCCAAACCATATCCCAACTTTTAGTTTAGCTTCAACATTCTTAGAGATCTTGCATAAGTGGTTAGAAATCCACATGGTTGGCTATGAATAAATATGTCAATACCTTGGTATATATATTGTGTATGTATATGTATATACATTTGAAAAGACAAAAAATACACGTCTGTATGCGCATATATTAAAATAAACATTTGCAATAAGTAACACAAAAATTTGCTAAAAGTAACACAAAGCAGATAGAAAATAGTAATTAGTAATTAAAAGCAACCTATCATTCCTACTATGGTTGTTATATCATAAATATAATAAGTAGATACTTTCTTGTGTCGAAACTAAAATAAAACGGTATGTGGTTAGTATGCAAAAATTTGCTACGGAATGTGACAAATCTAATACTATGACAAATCCAATAGTAAAATCTCAATGCATGGGTGTTGTTTGTGTCTCTGTTTTAATAACTAGGCAACTCATTCTATTATTTCCTAATGAGGGTACAGCTCTAAAACTCACTTTTATGGTGCTGAGGCTGGCTGCAAGTCAGGTTTCCTGAACTCTGTGGTAGCTCTCAGAGAGGCTGATTCCATCAAAAGCTGTAAAATATCAGAGTAATAACAGTGCCATGTTGCGCATGGATGGTGTCTCTGTTCATACTTTTGGTGTGCATTGTCAAGGCCACTTTGGAACCCTTTGTAAGGGCTTCCTTCATCTTGCTTTCCTGATTTATATAATTTACAAGTATGGGAAATATTGATCTTATCTGATAAGAGACAATCCCTTTCAAACAAAACAGACTCAGAGTATAGTCAAAAATTATTTGCAAATGTTTAAAAAAATACACAAATATTAACTCAGCAGAGAATAGCAAGAAAATAAACAGATAAAGCAAATAATGTGAAATTTTAAAAGTTTTCCCTCGCAGAATCTTAATTTAAATAAAAAATGAAAGTAGCGCATTCGAGTTTAATGAAAGTAGCGCATTCAAGTTTAATGAAAATTGCCGTGAGCTTGGAAAATTAGTAGTACATGTTTTAATTAGGTATAAATATAAAATTGAAAAGCATTGGTTGCAAACCAAAAACATCATAATCTTTGATTTACGAAATTTCTAAAGTTGAGTTATCGAGGCCACCAAGTTATCGAGACCACTGTATCTGTCACTTCAGAATTTACAAACTACTTTAAAAAAATAACTGAAAACTTCAAAATAACTCATCAAAAAAATAATTGGAGAATTCTTCCCTATAGAAAGCATGATACAATAATAGCTGAATTCATATAAGAAGAACTCACAACATGAAACAAAAAGGATTTTAGAGGAGATATAGCATCTAATTTATAGAGTTTTTTAAAGTTACTAATAAAAAAGAGCTTAATACCTCTTACTTCTGTTTTTTAAATATATTTTGCGTTGTGTAATTTATAGACAATCCTAAATATAAAATAGTTTGTTTTTCTATAAATGTTAAAAAAATATATATATTTTATAAAAAAATCTTTTATTTAAAAATCTTTTTAAATTAAACATTTTTTAATTGTGTAGAACAAAATTGATAAATGGTTAAGAGCTACTTCAGTTTAGTTTTAATTTTTGTTTAAATGCATTTTGTATTTTGCTTTATTTTTAAACAAATTCATTTCCAACAAGATTGCAAGCAATCACTAATTACGTTAGGAGTTGACAATAAACAATGAATAGAGCTAAAAAGCAAGAAACCAAAATAACAAAGTTTTCTAGATTTTTTAAAGATTTACAGAATCCTTTAAATCTTTGAAAAGAAACTCTGAAAAGAGAGCAAACACTCTTTTCACCTTGTTTAAAATATACAAGCAACAACAGAAAGACTTTTTGTTTACAGAAGAATAATGGAATAAAATAAAAACTCTTTTTGAAATAATGTCTTTCATATGTAGATAGTGACGGTTCAAGCCAAATCCTTTAGTGGATCTCTGTATTAAATCCCCCTAAAATATACTAAAGTAAGTATATTTGTTCCAATCAACAATACACAATATATACAATAGCAAAAAATCATATAGTGATCTTAAAAAAATCTCAATACTTTCTTAAAACTTTCTTTTGTTTTAAACATCTCTAAGAATATTTAAGTCTTTTCTTTGCAAGTGACATTTGTTAAGAAAACATTACATTTTAATTAATTAAAGCAAAAAACATTTTATTTTTAAAAAAAGATTCAATTTTGATTAAAATAAGTTATTTTTTTTAGTTTAGGTCTTTTTATAAAACTTTATTTTATTTTATCTATTGTAGTTACTGTTTATGTTCATTTTATATTTAACCATTTTTTTGTATGTTAATAAATAATTTCGATTTTTCTTTGTTATCCCATTGTGCAAACAGTTTCATTGTGCAAACATTTATATTCATTATTTCATTCTGCAAACAGTTATTTTAAATGTTTCATTGTTCAAACAGTTATATTAACTGTTTCATTGTGCAAACAGTTATATTAACTGTTTATGCATTAAAGAATCAACTATGGGTGAGGTCTGAGAGTGAAGTCTGTTGACAAAACTTTTTTAGAAAATGTAGCATATTTAACTTTAAAATAAAAAATAATTATAGTAAACAAATTATTTTAAATATCAATAATTAATAATATTAAATAAAATAAAATTAAAGGGATCCCAAAGTGCCAAGACAAGTTGTGCTCATATTAAAGAGAATGCTTTAAAAAAATGTTTGGGTTGAATTTTTTTGAGTAAAACAAAATAATAAATGTTTACCAAGAAAAACTTTGTAGTTTTACTCAAAGCTTGTTGTCTTTATGTTAGTGTGCGTTTTTAAGTCTTTAAAACATGCGCAATCTACAGACTTTTAATTTTTTTAATTTATTTAAGCCTGTTTAATTCCAAATAGTTTTAATATATGACGTCATTGTAGAATTTTGATAAGAAATTTAAAAATTCTTTTTCTCCTTCAAATTATAGATTTTTTTTTTATACATCACTAAAGTATTTGTATAGTTCCTTTTTATTATATAAAACATTTTTTTTTCATCATAAACTACTACAGAATTTCTTTAGTTATTTTATTTTTTAAATTTCATGAAGTTTGCATTAAAAATATTAACAAAATATTTCAGATATTTAAAGCTTATCTATTGCTATAAATTAGTTTTGTGTTATATTTTTTGTTATTAAATGATTATTATCCTTATTAAAATTCTGTTAAAAAAAATTATTTTTTATTATTTAACTTAATTAAAGTTTAATTAACAGCATTTATTTGGTAAACTTTTTATTTATTTCTTATTTAATCATGCGAGAATATATTTAATAAAATCTATTCTGTAAAACATGTATTGCTTATTTTAATTTTATTATTACTTTTTTAAATTGAACAATACTTGCTAAAGATTGCAAAAAAGTGTTAGTGATCGAGAAATTCTTGATAAAGATTAGCATTATTGAGTCAATTTTAAAATTGAAATCGTTTAATGAAAAACTTATTATTGTCAACTTTGGTAGATTTTTGATTTGTAATTTTAATGTAAAATACTTGGCAAAAACAATATAAAAATTGGGAAATATTAAATATAATGTTTTTTAATGCACGCTGCAACACATTAACAATTTTATTCGCCATCGATTTTAATCATCATCACCAAACATTAATTATTGCTTTAATTAATAAAAAGCTGTCTGTAAACTTGTTAAGTGTGAATTCTATAAAAATTATTCAACGAAAAATTAAGGAATACAGCAAATATCTCTAATAAATGATGCCGTTTACCATAATTCTTTATAAATTAAAAATTTAAGAATTTGTAAAATGTCATTTTGATAGGAAAACAAAAACGTCAACAGCTTAGACAAACTAGAAAAAAGTTCACATTGTTTACATAAAAAGAAAAAAGATGCAGAATATATAAAATAAGGTGATCAACGTCTTTTTTATATATTTATTATATTTGATTATTGATGTTAATATTTATATATATCTTTTATATATTTATTATATAAAAACCTTAATTTTAATTTGGTTTTCGCGCTCTATAAAAAAACATTCTTATGTTTAGCTTCCTATAAAATTTGTTGGAAAGTCATACGATTGATGATAAATGCTTATTTTAAAAAACAAAAAATATTGATTCAAAAAAAACAACTTAATTTTCAAAAAGAAAATCCTACAATGATATTTTGGATACTGAAACTCTATGGAATTAAACACGCTTGAATAAATTATAAAGTCTAAATATTGGGCATATTTTGAAGACTTAAAAACACACAATAACATATAGACACCAAACTTTGAGTAAAAGAACAAAGCTAGTTTTCCTTGATATATATTAATTATTTTGTTTTACTCAAAAAAATTCAGCCCAAACTTTTTTTTTAACACATTCTCTTTAATATAATAATAATAATAATAATAATAATAATAATAATAATAATAATAATAATAATAATAATAATAATAATAATAATAATAGTAATAATAATAATAATAATAATAATAATAATAAAAATAAACAACTTGTCTCAACACTTTGGGATTCTTTTAAATAAATTTAAGGATAAATAACTATTTGAATTTTCAAGTTGTCATCAAAACAAATTTATTGACTACATTTTCATTAATTTTTTAGATTAATCAAAGAAAGAACGTTTGATTAGAATTGAAAAACTAGATTTTGAGCAGTAGGCCAACATTTTATTAAAAATATTTTTAAAAATTATATGATAGTTGCTGTTTTATTTATCTATTTTTTTAAATATGAATTTGTTTTTTAAAAAGTATGAAATTGTAATTATATGTAAATAAAACATCTGATACATGTTGCAACAAACAAAATCCTAACTTTTGATTTCTTTGTAAATTCCCAGTGTTATTTTTAATTTAAATGCATTATGTATAAGTATGAAAAAAATTATAGATACAAATATATAAAATATACATGGATATATGTTTATAATATACATACATACATACATGCATATATATATATATGTGTGTATATATATATATATATATATATATATATATATATATATATATATATATATATATATATATATATATATATATATATATATATATATATATAAATATATATACACAGTTTTCTCCATTTAAAATTTAATGCCAGTGCACAAAAAGGCACTGACAGGATGGTCATTTTTAAGCTAGCCTGCGTGATTTAGAAAATTCTTCTGCTAGAAATTTTACTCTTTTCACTATTCTTATTTTTATTTAAATAGCAGAAAAATTTCTTAGAAATTTTTCTGCTATTTAAATAAAAATAGTGAATAAACACTCGATAAAATTAAAAAAAATAGTAAAAAAGTCATTTTTCATAACAGTTGTTCAAATAAACAAAAAACTTTTGTTGCAATTTAAAATAAAATGCTTTTAGTATTATGTTATATATCTATGTTTATAATATACATAGATACATGTGTTTATAATATACACAGATATATATGTTTACAAATAAACAAATCGCTAGTATGAAAACACAAAATGCCAGTTTTCTATTAAAACTTTTTTTATTGGAAATATTGTATTTTTTTTTACTCATAATTATATATTTTTACTATTCAATCATCGCTCTTATAAAAAGATACAATGAAATCCTCAACAAAGACAAAGATTAAAAACAGTTTCTATTTTGCTTTGTTCAGCAACATTGCCAGATTTACACATCCTCCTCAAAGGCAGCCATGATAACAAAAAAGAATTTTGCAAAAAATTTTGCCAAATGAAAAAAAAATTCGCTTTTACTTTTGAAATCAGTATTATAACAATAGCAACCATTATTTTTTCTAATTAATGATTATGAGGGTCCAATAATTTTGAACATCTAAATAATTATGACAGTTTAATGATTATTGATCTTCTGAGATGCTTTATTTCTTCCATTAATTGACACATTACTTTTTTTTTAATTTTAAATTTTAAGTATTACAAGATAAAAATATTAAACAATTTTTTTTTTGACAAAAAAAAAAAAAAACGTCATTACATTCTGACATTTAAAAAAGTAGATACAATTTTTTAGACAATTAAGTTTCAATAAAAATTTTCTATTTTTGCTGGGTTATTCATAGGAATATTTTTCTGTTTTATTTTTCAGGAATAATTTTATATTTTATAAATGTTTAGTTATAATTATTCAACTTGTTTCATTTTAAGCAAATTTCGTCAGTTTTCATTTTTAAATTGCTTCTCTCCTTTGTTTAATATTGTTGAGAGAAAACTAGAACAAAAGACAATTGTTTGCAGTTTTAATGAATGAATTAATAAATCTATTTATTGAAACTTTGATCTATTTTAATTGCGTAAATTGCTTTTAAATACAGTTTTAAAAGGTTTAAACGATTAGTTACATATATTGTCTTCTTTTATTTTTATTTTCATTTTTAAATTATAAATGTAAAAAAAATGCTAAATATTATTTATTTTTAACAAAACATTTTTGATGATTTCCAAGATCCTCTTGTAACTTTTTAACTTGCTAAAAGAACTTTTTAACTATACATTATACTTAGGAATGCCAGAGTTTTACGGCTTTTACGAAGGAAAACACTAAAAAAAAAATTATTACAGGTTTGTAAAATCCGTAAAATTGTAATTTTTGTAAAATCTACACGTTTGACAACCCTAATTATATGAAAAGATTTCGTATATTTCCGATTTAAAATACTTAGTATTTTAAAACTAAAAATTTTTATCATAGATAAATTCAACTAGTAAAAAACTTATTTAAATCGATAGCTTTTAAATGAAAGTTAAATTCAAGTTTCCGAAATTTTAATAACCTTTTATTTAAAAATTGGTTGGCTTGCTAATTTCTGTCAAATATAATGCTACTTTTATTTAAATACTCGGTGTAGTTAAGGCGATTTACAAATTATTCGAATTTATTTATTTGAAATTGGCATGATTTTATAGGCATATTATGTCTAAACAAAAGCTTAAGATGTCATATTTTTTTTCGCTTCAGGTTTTTTGAATATTTGAAGAATTTTTCTCTTTTTTATACAATTTTCTAATCCTTTTTACCCCTAATTGTGAATACAAAGAATACCATTTTGGAGCCTTTAGATCACTTTCGCTCATCGGCGTTAACATGAATTTAGTTAAAATCTTTTGAAAAAGTGCCTTAATTTACTATAGATCCTAGTTCTAATCGTTTCTGACCTATTAGCTTTATATAGTTGTCAAAATACAATATTTCTATCAATTTTTACAAAAAATACAAGAATTCTGACCAAAAAAGAACTTGCAATCAAGAAAAAGCGCCAATAAACGTTAAAAGTTTTTAATCTATGATGTTCATTTTACCTAAAAATCGTATTTATTTAAAATCTTATACGAGTTTAGACAAGCGAATTAGGATTTTAAGAAGATTTTAAAAAAAAAAATCTACGGTCTGGGTTTTTTCGCTTCAAATATTTATATTTTATGATACCGCAAAATTTATCATATTTATTTTTTCCGTCTTTTCATGATTCACAGACCTGATCATTTAACGGAAATATGTAGTAGTCAACAAAATATCATACAGACGCTATAGTATTTTAAAATTGCCTTAACTACACCGAGTAAGTAACAAAGACATTTAAGGGGCAGATCGATTTTTTTCAATTTACAAAATATCTACGTAAATTTTGAACTTGTAAATTAAAAAAAAATTAATTATTGTAAACATTGGTTAATAATTAATAATATCATGATATTATTTAATTATCTTCTTTTATGTTTTACGCAAATATAACATATATAATACATTTCATTGCAAGTTTTATTTTTGATTTTTTTGTTGTTGTTATTTTCGGTTTACTTTACCAGTTAACTTATTTTACCGAAATTATTAATAAATCTTTTAATATAAAAACATTATTAACTTATTTTATATTATAATATTTATTAATATGCAAATTTTATTTGTAGCTTTCCTAACTTAAGATAAAAAGCAAGAATGTAAATAATAACGACTAATAATAATAATGACTTAATAACGGGTGATGCGGAAGTTATCGGACAAAATAAAAACATCAATAACTTATTTATAAATAAAAAAACAAACTACTATTATATCTTTTTTAAATAAAGCATTTATCTTTTAATAAAAATATATTATTTTTTATATGAAAAAACACCACCATCTGCAATTGATCCCAATTTTGCTCTGATGCCTTTTATATGCGACTGTAAAAAGTTCAAATCAAATTTTTGTAGTTTTAGTTTAATGCGATCAATCAAAACTTGCTCTGTTGAAGCTTGCCAATCTCCCTCGTAAACCTTCTGTGCCAAATGTCCCCAAAAATTTTCAATTGGTCGTGCTTGAGGCACATTTGGGGGATTGGATTCTTTATCAACGTAATAGACATATTGGTCCATCCAATTTAAAGAACCTTTAGAATAATGAGAACTTGCTAAATCTGGCCAAAATAAATAGTTAAAGTCTCCATGATACTTGTGAATAAATGGAAGAAGTCGTTTTTCTAAACATTCATTAATATAGATTGATGAATTGATCGCTACAGCCTTGGAAGTGCGAAACAATGGCTCGGACATACCACGGTCAGATATGGCTATCCACATTAATAATTTTTTTGGAAATTTCTCTTTTCCTATAAAACAAACACTTTCTGGGCATGTCTTTTTGTTGTTTGTGTAGTATCCAGAATTTCCAGGCATGTTGTCCCCTGCAAAACAAAAGTATTTTTCGTCATCGATGACTAGAAGCGATTTTGTGTTATAGAGTTGGTTAACTAGTTTCCTGCTTCTTTTCTTTGCCTTTATTTGTTGTTCTATAGTGTATTTTGGAGTCTTTTCACATTTTCTATATTTAATATTCATTTTTTTTAACTGACGACCAATTGTCGATTGATTTACACTGAATTTAATACCTATTTATCTCTGACTGACCCCTTTTCGATTGTTGACAAGTCTCGTTAATTCAACTTTTTTTCTCTAGTCCAGGATGTCGGACGACCAGGGTGCTTTTTATCAGAAAACGATTGAACAGTTTCATGTCTTTTTAGGTTATCATATATTGAACTTCGAGCAAATCCTTCGTTTTCAAAATGATTTACGATTTTTTTTTTTTATATTAGGTTTATTTACAAAAAACATTTTTAGTCGCTTTCGAAAAGATTCTCGTTCAGCTGCATTTAGCCTCATTTTAAATAATTGTTTCAAATAATAAAGTTTATATTTTATAGAACGTTTATGCCTACGCATAAATCCACAAAAAGTAATTATTATGCTCAAGTAATGAAATTAGGATTTGTCCGATAACTTCTGCATCACCCGTTATCATAAAAGAATATCCCTAAGATTTAATAATTAGTTTTTTTAAGCCTAATTTGCAAAGTGTCATTTTGTTAATTTTCTTAAAGTTTTACTAAAATAATAAGTTTATATCTATTTAGAGAAAGTATTTAAAAATCCTGGGATACTGAGACAAGATAAATGGATTACAAACCCTAACCTGGAAAAGCTTTAAAAACTATTGAATCATTTTTTTTTAATCACTTTTTGATTGCTTAGAGTAGGTACCTACTACTCTTAAATGTAATCATTAGAGAACTTAAGGTTAACAGTGGCTGGTGAGTTCCTGAACTAAAAATTTTTACTGCTAATAACTATTAATACTTTGTTGCTATTGTTACTGATATGTTGCTATTGCTAATGATATGTTGCTATTGCTACTGATATGTTGATATTGATAACAACACTCTGAATTCTCTACTTATTTTTTGACATTTGTTAAAGTTAAAATAAAAAATACATGAACAACAAAGTTTATCTTTCAACAGTTAAAAAAAAGCTTAGTTGCTACATCAAAATATAAAATAAAGTAAATATATTAGACAATAGAATAAATATATTAGACAATAGAATAAATATATTAGACAATAGAATAAATATATTAGACAATAGAAAATAATGCAGAAAGATCAAGGAATAATATATAAAATAATATTATAGGAACAAAAAATTTATTTATCTGAAATAAATACAAATATTTCAAAAATAAAATTAAGTTACCCAAATCCCATTATTTCAATTAATTTTGTAAAATGTCCACCAGCTCTCCATACTATAATGTTTCCATCTTCATCGCCGGATATCATGTTATCAGAACTACTATGCGAATGAAGATCAGTTATACTAGTACGATGTTCTGAAAGTGTTTCGTGAAGTTTTACAGTAGTTCCTTTATTAGGAATATCAAATACAAGTATAGAACCATCAGCAACACCTGAAATTATATAATGCAACACTTTGTATCTATATAAATAAGCACAAGAGAAACAATTTTCACAGGAAGATTTACAGTAATACTAAATTTGGCATAGAGTTTTATTAAAAAAATGTTGTTGTTTTTTTTTCTTTTTTAAACATCTTTGCTTCCAACAAGGCTACGAGCAAGCGCTAATTAGAGTTAGAAGTTACTGGAAGAGAAAAGATTGTAGAGCAAGATAACGATTTACAGACAACTTAAAGGATTGCAAATTATATGAATCAGGAAAGAAAGCGCATCATTAGAAGATCCGCCCCAGATATGTCAACAGTATTTTGTACAAAATCGGATTTGAGATTTATAGAGATAGAGAATAGAATCAAGAGTAAGAAAGTGTCGAGCTGAATAAAGAGATGCAACCTTAGCAGATTTGATATACGGTTTCCAAGAAAGATTGGAAGTAAGAGTTAATCCTAGAAGATGAAGGGTAGATGACTCATCGAGTACATTACTGTTCAAAAATATAGGAAGAACTAGATTATTGCAATAATAATTAGCTGGAAAATATTGAGTTTTATCTGAATTAATGTTCAACAGCTACTGTGAGTCTCATGCTGTGGCAGAAGTGAGATCCTTCTCAAGCTCAAATGCCCCCTCCAAGCAAGCAAAGAGAGTGTTGGCTTCTTATCATGACAAGAATAAATAGTAGTATCATCAGCAAACAAAACCACCTTAGAAGTGAGAATATCCTGAAGATTGTTAATGTAAATTAATAAGAGTATAGGGCCAAGGATTGAACCTTGAGGAACCCCTGATGTTAGAGAATATGAAGAAGAGTGCTGTCCATTGAGGGCAACTTTTATACTACAATTGAAAAAAAGGATTCAATCATCTTAAAGATGTTAACAGATACACCGTAAGAAGAGAGCTGATGGAGAAGACCAGCATGCCAAACTTTATCAAAAGCTTTATAAATGTCAAGAGCGATGGCCTAAACCTCTCCACCTTTATCTAATGAACAATAAAACTGCTAGCAAATCAGCTGTAGAATGAGAAGATCAAAGTCCATATTGATGATCAGAAAGTAAGTTATTAGATTCAAGATGAGAGATTAAGTGTTTGTTAATTAAAGATTCAAAAACCTTGCTTATGATAGGAAGAAGACTAATGGGACTGTAGTTAGGCAAATCAGATCGTTCTCCAGAATTTTTGTAAAATAAGGATAACAGATGCTGCATGTTTGCTATGCAGTGATCATCCAGGTTATATTTTTAAAATCTGGAAGATACTTTCCCAAAAATATCCAGAAAAATTTAGGAAAATATTTGTTAAGAAATATCCGGAAAAAATCCAGAATTAATTTCAAAATAAAGAGGTTAAAAAGGAGGGATTCTTTCAACAGTAATACATACAATTTTTTGCCAGAACATGACAGTATATTTTTTATTTACTATAAAAAAAAATCAACTTTTACTTTTATCTAAAAAAAAGAAATTTGAGTTATTTAACATTAAAAAGCTCACACAACTCTAAATAAAATAATTTTCATTTACGACTAACATTTGCACATATCTAACAGAATTGAAACAAATGATAAAAGTAACTCAATGTTTAACTCAAACTTTAGTTATAAAAAAACAATAATAATGAGAAGTAGAAGACGAAGAAGAAGGGTGAAAAACCATTAAACAATGTGGGCAAATTTCTAGATATGCACTTATACATTGAAACACATGAGGTAATGAAATGTTGCATGATTTCACTAAGGAAGTATGAATAGATGGACATTTAATGGATTTTCATAAAATAGGGATGCCGCCAATAACTTAAATCCTATGTGAGTTATAATTTTTAGTGCCCTTTTTTTTGAAATAAATTTACAAAATACACTGACATTTGTCATAAACTTTTGCATGGCAAACCTCTTTCAATAAAAATTTCATTACCCATAAAATATTAAATTTTGGGAAATATAAAAGTATTTTATAAAAAGAAAAATACCTCTCGTGTGTTTGAAAAAACTTTAACTGTAACCTTTGTTTAATAAAAACTTATTTGCAAAAAATTTGATATCAAAAATAATTATTTTGTAAATATGCAATACATGATATACTAAAATAAATATCTTTTTATATTATTCGTTATATGTAATACTTTTATATTAGTAGTTATAATATATGTTTTTATTTTAGTAATTATTATATATATTTTTATATCAGTAGTTATACTAAATAATTTTATATTAGTCATTATACAAAAGATTTTAAATTAGTAGATATACTAAATATTTTTATATTAGTAGTTATACTAAATATTTTTATATTAGTTGCTATACTAAATAATTTAATATTAGTAGTTTTACTAAATATTTTTATATTAGTAGATATACTAAATACTTTTATATTAGTAGATATACTAAATATTTATATATAAGTAGTTATACTAAATATTTTAATATTAGTAGATGAACTAAACAATTTTATATTAGTTGTTATACTAATAATTTTTATACAAGTCGGTATACTATATATTTTTATATTAGTAGATATACTAAAGACTTTTAAATTAGTTGATATACTTAATATTTTATATTAGTAGATATACTAAAAAATTTTATATTAGTAGATGTACAAAATATTTTTATATTAGTCATTATACAAAAGATTTTAAATTAGTAGATATACTAAATACTTTTATATTAGTTGTTATACTAAATATTTTTATATTACTTGTTATACTGAATACTTTTATATTAGTTCTTATATTGAATATTTTCTTATTAGGCGTTACACTAAATACTTTTATAATAGTAGATAAACACAGTATAATATACTTATTACTACTAATATAAAAATATTTAGTATAACTACTAATACAAAAATATTTAGTATATATACTAATATAAAAATTTTTTTTTTTAAAAAAAACACAAAGGACAATGATCTCAGTACTACTTAACTCATTTTTGAATTTCTTTAAAATAATTAGCAATAAAAGAATGTTTTGCATTGTAAGAATGAACAGTTATATAATATTATAATATACTTATTATTTTTATATTAGTATATTACCAGTATAATATCTACAAATATTTAATATTATAATAATGTTTCATAAGAGATAACTATTTTGTTAATTTTTTAATATATTTTCAATATTTAAAAAAATGGTTTTAAGAAATCGTGAAACTTTTTATGACATTTTGAATGATTGTAATTTCAACTCTAACTTTAACTTGTAAATATAAACTTTATTAATAAAACCTTCATTACAGTTTGGTTAGGATAATAATATCTTTATATTAGTTGTTATACTAAATATTTATATATTAGTAGTTATACTAAATATTTTTATATTAGTAGTTATACTAAATAACTTTATATTAGTAGTTATACTAAATATTTTATTTAGTATACTAAATATATTTACTAAGTATAACTACTAAATATTTTTTTATTACTGAATACTTTTATATTATTTGTTATACTAAATATTTATATATTAGTAGTTAAACTAAATATTTTTATATTAGTAGTTATACTAAATATTTTATTTAGTATACTGAATATTTTTACTTAGTATAACTACTAAATATTTTTTTATTACTGAATACTTTTATATTATTTGTTATACTAAATATTTATATATTAGTAGTTAAACTAAATATTTTTATATTAGTAGTTATACTAAATATTTTATTTAGTATACTGAATATTTTTACTTAGTATAACTACTAAATATTTTTTTATTACTGAATACTTTTATATTATTTGTTACACTAAATATTTATATATTAGTAGTTAAACTAAATATACTGAATATTTTTACTTAGCATAACTACTAAATATTTTTTTATTACTAAATACTTTTATATTATTTATTATACTAAATATTTTTATACTAGTTGTTGTACTAAATAGTTTTATATTAGTTTTGAAAACTTTAAATTACAAATTACTTTTAAATGTTTACTCAAGCTATTTAAAGTTCTCTGATTTAGTCTGATTTGTTTCCTTTCTTGTTAAATTAAAAGTGATGTTTGAATTTTTTTTGTTATTTTTAGTGAGTATTTTTTAGGTGTTTAATTTTTTATAATATAACTGGGTTTTTTACTCTTTTTCTTTGAAACTTTTGAATTCTTTTTTTAAACAATTAACAAATTAAATCAATTTTTGATTTTTTTTTTTTTTTAATAAATTGTATTTGGAAACTTAAATTAATTGCTGGTAAAGTAATTAAAAACAGGTTATATTTTTGCAATAAGTTATGTTTTTTATTTGTTACTGACTAACTTTTCAAAAATAAAAAAACATTACTTCTGCCGCAATTATAAATTTAAGAAATAATAATTTTAAAAAATTAAACACATTTTAATTCATTTAAATGAATATTGAAAAATAAAAGAAATTAGTTTGTGTAAATTATTATTTAAATGTTAAAAAAAATTTAATTTAAGTTAGTTATTTAGTATTATAAAAACACATTCCATAATATATTTAGATAAAAATGTTAATTTTTTAAGTGAACTTGTTTTGCATTAATTTATTATATTGTGGAAGGTTAGACATGGTATAAAACATTTTGACTTTGAAACTATTATAAGGAACTCTAATTTGTTTTATAAAATATTACTGACTAATTTTAATTTTTTTTTTAGATTTCCTATTAACCAATGATTTTATTAAAACCATGTAAAGTTATCATTTTTACATTTAGCATATATAGCAAAATTTAACAGTTTGAAATTGTAACATATTAAAAAACATATGTACCTATACAGATATATCTTTCTCCAACAGCTGCCACACCTCTTGCATACTGAGCATGACCTATTTTATATAAGGTTTAAACTATAACAGCATTATATTCTTTTATTTATAGGTGTTAGCCAGCTTAATGGCACTGCATATACTGCGGAATTCCCAAAATTCAATGAATTTTTTTTTTGAATTTGAATTTGAAATTCCTATTATTTTGTAGAACAAAAACAATAAATATTCCTAATATCGCAAAAATGCAGTAAAAAATATATTCCTGGCTAACACCTTCCTTTACTAATAAAATTTCATTAATAAAAGTCAACTTAAAAAAACATTTGCATTAAAATTTAATAAATAAATTATTTAAAATAACATAGTTAACATGTTTAACTTCTTATTAGCTAATTTTTATATTTAATCTTTTGATGCTTGATAAACAAACAAAATTAAAAATTATACAAACTTTTTTTATGAAAAAACAATTGTATAAAAAATAAAAATTTCCTCCTAGAGAGCATAACACAACTTTTTATTATTCACAAACATAAAATAAATTTATAACATAGAAAAACTTCAAGGCTCAGTATCTTACAACATAGAACATCCCAATAGGTAGAGCAATGGTATGATATATAGATTGAAAATTGAGGTTAATGGTTCTCTTTTATTTTAACAAATGCAACCATTCAAACAAAAAAATTTGACAAATGGTTTGAAATGATGCAAACTTCTATTAATAATCATAGACATTAATTTGAACATTTATCAAAATTAAATTTAAAAAGATTCTTTTTTTTAATGGGCGATTCTACAACCTTTCATACCTAAGTAAACTATAAAACTGCTTTTTTGTGTTGACAAAAAGCATTAATGAAATTTTAAAAACTGAAATATTATAACATAAAACAGTTATCAGAATAAACATTTTTTTAAATCTTCTAAAATTTAGTAAAGTCATTTTAAAGTGAACACATACCATGAATGCGATGAGTTCCTAGAGCCTGCCAAAATAACATGATTGAGCCATCAGCTTCAAACATCTAATAAATAATATAATAATAAATGTGAAAATTTTAGATTTAAAAACATAAAACAAAATTTAAAAAGAATTTTAAATTAACCCTTCAGCAGTCCCTGCCATAATACTACACATATTGAAAGTGATTTTTAAATGCCCCTGCCTTTTTAAATGTCCCTCCCTATTATGCAAATTGGAAGTAACTTCTAAATGACTTGCTGTAATATTACCGCTTAATGCATCTACTCGATATATTTTCTTGTTTATCAGTAATTATATGTCTAAATGTCACCAGGTTTAACTATTGCATAACTATTGCAAATAATATAAAAAGAAAAATTTTATCAAAAAAATAATGTACCTAAATATTTTACTGTTTTTGTTTTCCTTTTTTTTAAGACGTTTGTTATTTTCCACTACCACAATTAATACAAGTCGAGGAAAAAAGAAGATAAGAATATAACGAAAATAAAAACATTTATTGATATACAAATTTTTCGCGACTATTTTCATTTATTATATTAAGGAAATGTTTTATTATTTGCACTAGAAACATACACAATTTTAAAATTGATTTTTTAATTGTTTTTGCTAAACTGTTTTTATTAATGCACAGGAAATCAAGAAAACTAATTGCTATTTATTTGAAAAAAAATTTATTTTTAACAAGTTTATAATAAATAAATAATACTAATATTCAAATATAAAATATTTGGTTGTTTTCACTTTGTTTCAGCTTTTTATTAATTAATTAAATTTAAAGATATTTTTTCAAAAAAGAGCAATGATTATGCTCATTATCACTAGTAAATCGTATTAACATTGCAAATTGGGTATTATAAAAAATCAGATAAAAGAATTTCAGATATGCATCAAAGTGCATCATTTATTAAAGTAACCATGTTATTCTTTCATTTAATTCTTCAATCATTACAAAATTTATTAATCAATTAATATATTTTGCAAATAAATAGCAATTTATTTTCTTCTTTTCCTATTACATAAGTATTGAGAAATTACATCTTATAAAGCAAAAACATTTTTTAAAGTGAAAAGACGATTTTTTAAAGCGAAAAAACAAATAAATATAAGAAAAAAAATTAATAAAATTTCTCATAGTTTTAGTGTACATAGCAAATTAGTTTCTAAATTATACAGACTGATAAAAATTGTGAATAAATTGCATATCAAAAATATTAAATTGTTATAAAATATAATTATAAAACATAAATTGTTAACAAAATTTAATTATACAAAAAAAGTTGTATAATTAAATTAAGTTAAAACATCTGTTTATAGTATGTAATCCTTATAAAATTCTTTCGATAATTCATCTGATAAAGGATCAGGCTTTGTTCGAATCAATAAAAATGTTGCTCTTAAAAAAATTGAAGAACTTGCAAAATCTAAAATCATAAACTATGATCCAACTCAAAAACTGCTTCGTAAAGTTCAGAATTCTTTACAAAACCTGAAAAAAAAGTTTACAAAAAATGAATATAGATCAATTTATCCAAGTGACGCCACTCCTCCACGATTATATGCTGTCAACAAAGCACACAAACCAACTAATAACTACCCAATGCAAATTATAGTTAACACAATAGGGTCACCTACAAATAAATTATCTAATTATTTAGTAAATCTCATTCAACCTACCTCCAACCTTAACAAAACAAAACTTCAAAATTCAAAACAATTTGTTGAATGTGCTCAATCATGGTATATCGATCCTGGTGAATTTCAAGTTTCTTTCGATATTGTTAATCTTTACCTTTCAATACCAGTTAAAGAATCAACTGATATTTTACTAGAACAACTCTGTAATAGTCCTGTCTTCAATTCAAAATTATCAGTTTCAGAAATAAAAATACTTTTAGGTTTGTGTTTGTCAAACTGTTATTTTTTACATGAAAACAACATACACACAAATAATTTAGCTAAATAATTAGAAGATGCTGGTCCTATAGGTTTATCATTAATGGTAGTAATGGCAGAGAGTTTTCAGCAACATTATGAAAAAAAAGCGTTAATACAGGAACAATATCTTACACCACCAGTATACACACTGCAGGCCAAAAGTTTCTATACACTTGGATTTTGTTAAATTTTTTAATTAAAACTCCCATAATTATTTCAAAAAATGAAAATATCATATTTATTTTATAAAAGATACATATAGTTACTATTTTAGAAAAAAAAAAAAGAAAAAAAATGAAATTAAAAAAATACTAACAACACTATTATTATTAAACTGTCTATTCGTCAAAAAATAACCCACTAGTTTTTATCACTTTTTTTGCGATCCGTGGCATCCTATTTATTAATTTATTTATTATTTCGGGTGTAATTGATAACCAGGATTCTTCTAATATCTGCCACAGGTGCTCTTTGGATGTTGGGCATTTTTGTCTGACCTTTCTTTCCAATTCTTCCCACAGTAACTCTATTGGGTTCAAATCTGGTGATTGGGTCAGCCAGGTCATGTTTTTGAGGACACCATTATTCTCTTGTTCCTTTATATAGTTCTTATATAATTTTAAGGTATGTTTAGGGCCAATATCTTGCATAAAAACAAAACCACGATCAACAGTTCTTAAGCCAGAAGGTATAGCATTGTTTTGTAGAATTGTTTTATATTGTTCTTTTTTTATAATACCCTCAATTTTAACTAGGTCACCTCCACCAGCTGAAGGAAAATATCCCCATACCATAACTGACCCACCACCATGCTTGATTGTCGGCACTAAACACTCTGGGATCATTTTGTTGTTCTTCTGATGTAAATTCTTTGTTTTTGCCCAAACAGTTCAAATTTAGACTTGTCGGTCCATAGTACTTTACCCCAGTCTTCTTCTGTCCAATTTTGGTGGTCTATAGCCCATTGTAACCTTTTCTTTTTATTTCCAATCCGTAGCAACGGTTTCCTAACTGCTATAAGGCCAGAAAGTCCTGCTTGTCCAAGACGTCGTTTTGTAGTGGTTAATGAAATAAATTTTGAATGACCCCTATTAAAGCCTGAAGTTATTTCCTGGGCCGTAAGTCTTCGATTTCTTTTACTCATCAATATTATACTATTATCTTCTGCTTTTGTTGTCTTCCATGGTCTACCAGATCTTTTTTTGTCTTCAAAAATACCTGTTTCTTTCCATCGTTTGATGGTATCTTGTACAGTACTGGCAATTTTTAATTTTTTGCAAATTTTACAAACTGAATAACTTTCTTTATGTAATGTAACTATTTCAAAACGTTTTGCAACTGTTAAAGAAGGTTTTTTACCCATATTTTTAATTAAATAGCCGAATTATACATTTTAAAATTTTTTTCAAGATTTTTTAATGCAACCGCAATTAATACCAAATGAAAACTAAACAAAACTAAATATTCTTAATCATTTTAGTCGGCTATCATTTTATTATAAATATTTATTTCATGTTTAAACAAATAAATAACTTTAACAAGACCAAACTCTTAAGAGTAATATAACACTATATATCAAGTTAAAATAAACAATTAAAAAAACAAACTTATTTATGTAAGTTTGAGGTCAGGAATACCCAATGACTGATCTCCATCTTACATAAACACTTAAAATTAGTAAGTTTAAGTATTATAAATTAATATTATTGATTAATTTAATGATACAGGATAGATTTTAGCTTTTTATAAAAATATCAAGTGTCTGGAAACTTTTGGCCAGCAGTGTATATAAAATCAATCAAAAGGTATGTTGACAATATTCATTCCCGTTTTAATAATGACACAGAATCAGAACATTTTCTCAAGTTGTTAAATAATCAACACACAAATATCAAATACACAATTGAAAAAGAAAGTGATTCACACACAATAAATGTTCTTGATCTCTCAATAACAAATAACAAATTAACATCTTTTTAATATCTATCGCAAGGATGCAATAACAAATGTGCAAATAAAGCCGCATTCTTATCACAATCCAAAAAAAAATTATGGTGTATTTAAAGGTTTTATCTAAAGGGCTTTTGCATTATGCAGTAAAAAACATATAAATCATAAATTAAAGTTTCTTACAGAAATATAGAAAATGGTCAAAATAAAAAAATACTTCAAATATTGTCAAAAAATAAAAAACAATAAGCAAAATTATTAACAAAACAACAAAAATAACATCAAAAAACTAGAATTTAATTATATTTCTCTACCATGGGTACCAAAATTAAGTATTATTAAAAAAGATATTTAAAAATGCAGGGTATACTCCAATTTTCAAATCACCAAAAAACCTTCCACAATTAATAACTCCAAAAAACAAGCTTCAACTTCCCAACAACACGCATTTGCCAACATCAAAAACATACTTTTAAGGGAAAATAGAAAAATTCAGCCATGGCAGGGCATTCCGGAAATTGTTATGATGCGTTTTCCTGGAATAAAAAACAACACAAATAAAGTAGAAGCAGTCTGTTTAAAGCGAAAAGTGAGAGAGACTTTAGAAATACAGTATCACCAGTGTTCTCCAAATGAAGATGGTTTGAATGAATATGACGGTGATTATGTCACATCATCGTTTTGGAAGCCTTATTTTTTC
The DNA here is from genome assembly GCF_038396675.1 of Hydra vulgaris. NCBI lineage: Eukaryota > Metazoa > Cnidaria > Hydrozoa > Anthoathecata > Hydridae > Hydra > Hydra vulgaris. Next base: position 33,559,595 of record NC_088922.1, read on the forward strand.
TTATTTAAGACGCAAGAACAAATTACTTTGAAGTTTTATTATTTGTTTGTTTTTTATTACTTGAATAACAAGGGTATATGTAACCCCTAGAAATATTGTATTATATTATAAAGAATTTTATAAGGATAAGTTTATATACTTTAAACAGATGTTTTAACTTAATTTAACTATATAAAACTTATCTAAGATGTTAACTTTTAAAAAAACTTGTTTAAAAATTTTATAAAAAAAAAATTTTTTTTTAATTATTTAATTTTTTTAGTTTATTTAATTAAAACTTGATATTTTGTTACAATTTTGGTTCCTTTTTTTTAAGTTTTTTTTCCTCAGTAGATAAGTTTAGCTTTTTGCCGCAAATTATGTGGGCAGTGTGTCAAAAAAAATCACTTTAAACATGCATGAATAAGGCGTGCGGCCGCACATTCTTCCAGGAAAGGCTTGTATTCCTATATGTGATAGTTTGTGCAGTTCCATGCTTTTTGCACATAGAGTGGATATTATTATTTGTATAATTATACATGTATAATATAAACAGCATCAGCTATGTTCAAGTTAAGTTGAAAATAGTAAAAACTGTACATCCACTTTTCTTTGATTTATTCTCTAAAAAACTGAATTTATTAAAAAAAAAATTAGAACTTTTAGAGGCTACATATGTTTATGTATATGTATATGTATATATATATATATATATATATATATATATATATATATATATATATATATATATATATATATATATATATACATATGTTTTTTTTGTGTTTTATTATTTTTATAATTCACCTCCCAAGGCCAAGAAGGCCACAACAGATGAGGAGGCTACTCTTTCTTATTAAGCGAAAGGAACCTCTTTCTTATGAAGCGAGCGTTCTACCACTACATCACTACCGCATCTTATATATACATATATATATATATATATATATATATATATATATATATATATATATATATATATATATATAATATATATATATATATATAATATATATATATATATATATTTACCTGCACTCCTTTAACAGACGCAATAACTAATAAAGTTCTTGTTGCTAATACACACCACTTGGCCTAAGTAAACAAATAAAAATAAAATGAATACAAATGCAATGCAAATCCTTGAATAGGATTGTTCCCTTATTCGCCACTTGACTATCTTTCTGTAAAACAAAATAAAAGAGCTAAACACCACAAAAAATTATAATAACAAATTTATATAATAAATAATAACTTATTACTATTGTTATTACAACTATTATCATTATTATTATTGTTATTGTTGTTATTACTATTATTTTATATTATGGCAACATTAGTTCTATTTAACTGAATCTCATTCCTGCAAAAGAATATGCTGTCATACAAAACAATTGCATACCTGCAAAACAATTGCACTGTCATGCATACTTTCACCTTTACAAATAACTTTTCGACACAGTGAGTTGTTAAAACCTTTTTCATCTTTACTTTGTGAGGGGTCAAACACCCAAACAATAGATTTGTGTACCACAGCAAACAAGTGATTGTTATTTTCTGATGCCTTTACCACATCAAAATTATTATAAAGCAATGATGCACTTGATTTAATAGGAAGCGAAGAGACTTTTTTATACATTATTTACACCTAATTACAAAAATATTGAAAAAAACATAATCATTTATTTTTGTATCATGAGTAACAAAAATTTTAGAAGATTGATGCTAAATAACTTTTAATTCATGCATTTTGACTAAAATATTTTATTAAAAAATAACAATAAAACATAATTTTTATGTTAAAAACCAATAAATCTTTATAATCATTTTTTATCCATATTGCATATAAATTAAAAACTTTGCAATTTCTCATAAGTTATATTTAAAGTAAGTTTTTATTTTCTAAAATAAAATAAAATTAAAACTTTATGAATTTAAAGCTTTCATTTTCAATAAATATAATAAAAAAACATTTCAAACGTTTAATTTTTGAGTATCCAAATAATTACATAAAACTCATGCAATAATATTTAAGTGATAAATTAAAACTTATATAACTTAGTATTACATCTACCACTAAATTACTTTAAACAGATAGATTAACTTTCAACGTCCACATTTAAACTAGTGTTAGCATCTGCTACATGCTGTATCACACCAGAATTAAACATTGTTACCGAACCAGCACCTAAACCAAAATTTTGAGGTAATATTACTTGAAAACCTTGACTAGAAGCTAAAACAGGTACCCCATTTTGAGTAGTATTTGGTGCGCATAATTTGTTTTGTGTACTAATTGAAGATAAAACATTCAATGTTTGTGGCACTGATGATAAAACACTCATACTTGTTTGACGAGAAGACATAATGCTGGATGTTTCAACTTTTGTTTTTTTACTAGATTCATCAGGTATATTTTCATGTGAATATACAATATTATTAGCTTTACTTTTCATACCAGCATGTCTTGGTTGGATACTTATTGGAAGTTGAGGGCGACCTTTAGCTGTTGTTAAATTTTGAACAGTTTTTTGTTTTAAAGCTGCTTTGATTTGACTTGCAGATTTCGTTCTTATAACAGTAGATATTTTTTCAATGTCTTCTCCAAACTGGCTAATAGCTTTCTTGAGCATTTCTACTTCTTCGTCACCCCATTTACCATTGTCCTGTATTTTATCACTTGATTGTTGAAGTGACATTGCAAGAGTACCAAGTTTCATAAATGTCTCACCAGCAAGTGTAAATATCTCTGCAACTTTTCCTGCTTGACTCATTATTATATCCTGGTTCAAAAAATATTAAAAAGAAAAGCTTTTCTTTTTATACAAAATCTGAAAAGAAAGATGTATAACTATAATGCATACTTAATATAAATAAAAATGCGAAATGTATAATAATTTCATAATTAACTCACTAATTTTTTAAAAGTAAAAAATTTGAAAAAAAAATTTTTGAATGAATTATTATTAATTAATAATTTATTAAGAAATATATAACAACTTAACTTATACCAAACTTTTATTATAATAACATAATAAGAATAACATATAAATATAATTATAATAGCATAACAACATAACTCAAACTAACTTATATAACAAATAGTATTTGATGTCTAATAAGGTTAGCCACTCCACAAGATTTTATTTTTGTCAACATATTTATATTAATATGGTTTTATAGAGCCTAAAATGATTTTAAAATCTTTTAACTTTAAAATTTAAGTGAATTTAAGTTATTGGACTTTTTGTGCTGGAAAAACTGATTTTTTGACAAAACGCCTGATACGCCTGATAAAATAAGAAAACATCAAAAATCAAGCGCAAAAATTAAAACAAAAAATATGCGGGGGAAAAAAAGCATAATATACCCAATTTCTAAACAAAAATCCTAAGTACTATTTCTTCAAAAAACCATAAATAAATATTTTACTTGAATATAGGAAAGACTATACTTGCTTTTTTTACAGGAAACCTTTTTTAAAAAGTGTTTTTTTTTTTTTTAATAAACTGATCTTAAAGTTTTTAAACACTTAGAACTAAGAAATTTTATATAAATATTAAAAACGTTAAAAACAAATTTTTAATATTTTTTTTCCCAAACAAACTTGATGTGTTTTAGTACTTAAGTGTCAATAGCTTCAAAAACTTCTTTTTAAAAAAATGTTCTTACAGCAAGTTTTCCTATAAATAGTGGTCTTAATACATAAATAATATATAGGTGAAGTCATATAAAACTACTTTTTATACATGGTTAAAAAGAACTAGAGTCAAACTAACTAATGCAAAAAGCTTTAAGGTTTTAACTTAATTATAAAAAAAGATATAAAAAAGTAGAGTTCATGAAAATTACGTGTTTTTTGTCAAATGTTTTGTTGCACTGTGGAATTGCTAAAAAAGTTAGATTTAGTAAATAAACAAAAAAATTCATATTTTAAATTTGATTAAAAATCTTTAAGTAGAAATTAGAAATATAGAGCTAGATTTCTTGTAAAGCTTATGGCTGACTTAATGATATAAACTTATTAAAAATTTTAGTAATTTTAGGAGAGTTTTTTATGTTAAAAATGACAAAAAAAAAACAATCTAAAATATCTAAAGTAAATTAACTTACTTACAAAACATTTTAGCTTAAAAATAAAATATCCGTTTATTATTTTTAATTTACTGTTTTTACTTTCCCAAAACCAAGGAGGCTAACTACACTCGAAGAAATTACTATTTTTTATTTTATTATTCTTTTTTTTTTTTATTACTCTTATTACAACTCTGTCTCGTCTTTAACACCAAAACATGAAACTTGAAAAAAAAAAGGCCATTTATGTAAGTTTTTAAGACCTTTGCTCAAAAACTTAAGCCTTTGCTTTAATTTATTTTGTTACCTTACTTGTTACCTTATTATGTGTTTTAAATATCTTTATATACTTCCAAATAAAGATAATGAGAACTTAAATTTAAAAAAGTCTATAAATGACAACGTTTAATACAATATTATAATAGAATTATATTCTTTACTTTATTCAACAACAAAAAAAGTCCTTTTGTTTGAAATTGGAAATTATTGATGATATACAACGCAAATTAATTACATTTTCAAAACAAAGATTGTTTCCAATAGGTATGAAATGTAGCTTTAGAAAATGATCCGGACCAAAAATACCGGCTGCATATTTTAAAACCATTTTGAAATTTTGAAAAAGGAGTGTGGGCTCGTTAAAAATTGAAATCGAATGTCCAAGTTTTAACATTTGTTTTATAGAGTAAAAGTATCCTAAACCGGATAGTGCACGAAAGCGGGCACTTATCGGGAAAACTAAATATCTTTACTAAAATTAAAAATATTTGCAAATTTTAAAAAAGTTTTCAATTTTTAGTCCGTGCAAAAATTATAAAATTTCAAAAAAAAATTATTTAAAATCATTGCTATCATAAATCATAAGTATTTAAGTTTAAACAAAATCTAATCTAAGTATTTAAGTTTAAACAAAATTTAATTTTTTTATTGAAATTAGGTTCTTAGCATGAAAGGTTTAAAAAGGCATTTTAAAAACAAAGGTAGCTATTTTGTCGGAAATTTTCTGCTAATTCCAAAAATAGTTTTAAATTTTCAAAATCTTGTCAAAATCTTGTTTCCGTCATAACTTTTTAAAAAGTTATAAAAACTTTTTAAAGTTAAAAAGTTATGACGGAATCAAGGTTTTCTTTAGTTTTTACCTTAACCCGGACACAACAAATCCCCTAATAATCAATTAAAATTTCATAAGTTAATCTGTTTATTATTTTTTCACTATAATTGAATTTTTTTATTACATTAAAATTAATTTATTCTATTATTTTTTCACACTGATTGAATTTTTTTCATTCAGGTTTTTTAAGTTTTCACACTTTCGTGTTAATTAATTTTGTATTTTTGCACTTTATACTGTTGAAGTTAAGACATGGCCGTAGACAAGTGAGAGCTTGGGGGGGGGGGCTATAGCCCCCCACTTTTCGATTTGTTGAGCCTCTGATAATATTTTTATAAGCAATTTGAAAACATTTATCTAACCTTCTTTATTTAAGTATTTATAACTAATTTCTTTAATTGCAAAACAACTATAAAAAAATATTTCGCAATTAAATGATTTATAAAAATAGAAATGCCGCAAATATGTAAACTTAAGTAAATAACTGTAAATTTTACGTTACTTTTCGAATAAAAAAAAGAACTTGTAGTACAGAACTTGTTACAATGTGGGATTGAACTTGCTATAACTAATAAAAAGTTGTTTTGTTCGTGTAAGGCGATTTTTTTAAATAAAGTTGCATTTTCTATTTTTTATTTAGAGTTTTGAGTTTCATGAGTTTAATAATCAAAATTAAATATATTATTAAATAATATTTATTATCTAATGATTACAGTTTGTATATTAGATTTAAATAAGTTTGTATTATTTATAGCAACATTACGTAGCAATCTATTATATGATTTACTTCAGAGGTATGTTTTTAAAACAAAAATTGTCTGGTGCGGAAGGGAAGCGTGGTAAACGACTCAAGGAAATTTTGGAAGGGGCAGATACCAATCGCACTATTTTTTCTTTCTATGCAAGAACTGTCGTCTCATCAATTTCTCCTAACTTTGCCTTTACCTCTAGCCCTGAAACTACAGCTACTACAGCATTTTTTTCAGATAATACTTCGAATTCTAATGGTTTTCACAGTACTTTTACTACTGCATCTCTTGCTAACCCTGATACTGCTGCTACTACTTCTTCTTATGCTGGCTCTGTATCCACTGTTACTTCGGCATCATCTTCTAGTTCTGTCTTTAATTTTTCTTCTTCGATTGCTAACTCAGCCAACAATGTTGTTAACTCTGCCTCCACTGTTACAGTCTACCAAAAAAAGCATCTAAGTAATAGTCCGCATCAACCTGTGTTAGTTTTTCCAAAACGTACATGTGGTAGTCAGAAGCGATCATTTTTTCAACAATGGTACAAACTGTTTCCATGTTTACATTACAACAAATGTAACGATACAGTTTTATGCTACTATTGTATGCTAATGGAAATGCATAATTTATTATCTTCAAAATGCAGCGAGGATGTCTTCACAAAAACTGGATTTTCTAATTGAAAAAAGGTTTTACAAAAATTCCAGAAACACCAAAATATTCTTTCTCATCGAGAAGCCATCGAGAATGTTAAAACTATTCCTTCAACAACTAAAGATATTGGTGAACTTCTCAACTCATTTTCAAAACTCATACACAGGAAAAAATGGAAAATAGAGCAATGTTAATAATAATCACGAATATTTAATTTCTCGCCAGACAAGGTATTGCTCTGCGTGGTGATTACAATAGTGACAAAAATTATAAAGAATTTAATTCGAACTTTTCTTAGTTACTTAATCTCAGAAGCAAAGATAATCTTTAACTAAATAGATGAGAAAGTCGCAAAATAGATTTACGTGTGCAGCTATCCAAAATGAAATTCTGCAGATAATGGGTCTCACTATACTCAGAAAAATTGCATCCAATATTTCTGGAAAATGGTTTACTATTATGGATATATAGATGAAGATGACTCGGAAGTGCATGAAGTGTTTGTCGGACTTTATAGTGTGGAAAACACATCTGCTGAAAGTATTACTGCAACTATCAAAGATGTTTTTATGCGGATGAATCTTTCAATTAATAATTGTTGCGGTCAATGTTATGATGGTGCCAGCGTCATGACAAGTTGCAGTTGCAAAGAGAATAAGTGATCTTGAACCTAAAGCGCTATATTCCCATTGCTATGATCACGTTTTGAACTTGGCAGTATAAGAAACACTTAAAGCTATCAGCATCTTGAAAAATGCTCTGAACACTTTTCATGAAATTACAAAGTTGATAAAAAAATCTCTCAAACGTGAATGCCTTTTCAAAAAGATAAAAGAAAATATTCTCCTTGGGACACCCGGTATTTGTATATTCTGCCCTACACGATGGACGGTAAGAGCAGAATCATTTTATTCAATCTCTGAAAACTATGAAGCTCTACAAGTTGCTTGGGAAGAACCTAAATCTGAGACAAATGACTGTGAGATCGTCGCTCGAATAGGCGGAGTTGCAGCACAAATGGAAAAATTGCCTTTTTTGTTTGGAATTGAATTGGGCAAGACTATTTTATGCATGGTAGACAATTTATCAAAATGTTTGCAAAAGGTTACACTTTCGGCTAGTGAAGGTCAGAAAGTTATTGAAAGAACCTTGATTACATTTAAATCTATCCGGTTCAAAAAATTCATTTGAGCTATATTAGAACCGTATTGAAATAAAAAAAAATTACTTTAACTAGAAAAACCTACTTTGCCCTGCCATGCCAAAGTACCTCGTTGTTTTGAAATAGGAGCATCTGCATCAGTATTACCTGAATATTCTAGTTTTGACTTTTTCAAGAAGAAATATTTCGAAGCTATAGAAATGACAGTTGGCAGTATTCAATCTAGATTTGAACAACAAGGATATTTAATACTTCAAAAGATAGAATCAGTACTTATAATGTTTCATCTGAAGGTAGTTTAATAAATAACGAAGTTTTTGCTTTCTATGCTACAGATTTGAAAGCTTCAAGACTGCATGCACAATTACAAGTTATGCACGAATCTACAAATTAACTATTAGACACTCTGCAAAAAGTCCTTAATTTTGTTAGGTAAGATATGAATGGATTTCCTATAAACCTTACAGTTGTTTATTTAATAATTACGACTGTCAGTGTATCTCAAATTGACTAACATATGCACTAAAATGCGTATTTGTATGCTAATATAACACGTAATTTTTTGTGTATTACAGAGAAGCAAATAAAGTTGAAAAGGAATCATTATCAGAAATTAGGAAGTCGATAAAATTTATCCTTCTGATACCAGCAACAAACGTCACTAGCGAGAGAGCTTTCAGCACACTAAGAAAAATCAAATCTTGGTTAAGAAGCACCATGAATCAAGCACGGTTAAACTGGTGTATGCTGTTAAATATACACACACAAAAAACTGATGAACTTAACATCATAGATATAGCCAATGATTTTTGTAGCCGAAGTGAAGGTAGAAAAACTGTATTTGGACAATTTTGAAAAAAAATCTTGAAACTGCTGTAATGTTTTATAAAATTCTTATACTATATAAAACTTGAAGTTTGTAAAAACAGCCAAAATTTACTTTCTGCTTCTGATCTATATATGAATTTCCGAATCACGTACGCGTTCGTAAATATTTTAAGACCGAATTTTACTTCATATTATTAAAAATATTTTTAAGTAATAAATTCAAAAACCTACAAGGTATTACATTTAAGTAGTAAATTACTTCAAAAACCTACAAGGTATTACATTTAAGTAATAAATTACTTCAAAAACCTACAAGGTATTACATTTAAAAAAGTTATTAAGGAGAATATTTTGTTAAATAAAAAAATAAAGTTATTCAATGTGTTGAAAGTTAATAAAAACATTGCATGACAACAAAATAATTTATTGAATGAATGTCTCGAATGTGAATGAATATGTTGTATAACTAAGAATGTGAATGAATATGTTGTATAACTAAGAATGTGAATGAATATGTTGTATAACTAAGAATGTGAATGAATATGTTATATACAAGGTATTACATTTAAGTAATAAATTCAAAAAAACCTACAAGATATCACATTTAAGTAATAAATTACCTCAAAAACCTACAAGGTATTACATTTAAAAAAGTTAGTGTAATACATACAGTATAGACATTACTACATAGTTCAAAAGAGTTTTACTGTTAAAAGGCATGTTATTTGCGCCCCTACTCTTTCTAGCCCCCTCCCCCCTCCAGATTAAAAAAGTTGTCTGCGGCCATGTAAGGTGCAAAAATACACAAAGTAACCACAAAAGTGCATCGTTTCTTCATTTTCAAAAATCTCTATAAATCTTCAACTGAATTGAATTTACTAAACTTAAAATGGAAAAAAAAAACAAAAAACAAGAAGCCCTTCACTTCGGAGACAAAAAAAAGCGCATCGGATAAGATTGAAAATGGCGAGTTGAGCTTAAGAACCGCAGCTTAATTCTACCGCATATCAAAATCAATGTTATCCGATAATCAACATAGAATTTTTTTAGTTGGTAGTGGCAATACAACAAAGTTGAGGCCTTTTATCGAGTTAGTCTTGATTCACCTTCTTCAAATGCTTAGCGATTGGGGCTTTGGTAGACGGTTAGATCAAATTCAAAGTTTAGTGAGAGACTATTTAATTGAAAATTGATGAAACGTGTTTGTTCAAAAATGAAATGGCTGGTTGCAAATGGTACAAAAGATTTATGAGTCAATGACACTCAGAACTAAGCGAAAAAACAGCTACAAACATCGCATTTTTTGAGAGCAGGGTCATGCATACCAGAAATTATTGCCCGCTATTTTAATGTTTTGAAAAAACATTTTGATTTAGCAAAAATAGATTTGAGTAAAGCCATGCATTTGTGAGTTGTGATAAAACTGATTTCAATGGTAACAAAGGAAATGCAAAAGTAATTATCAGAAGAGGTTCAAAGCGTCCACTAGTATTAACTGGAAATAAAAAAAAATAAACTACACTGTTCTTAATTGTGTTAATTGGATTAAAGAAGGCCCACCAAACACACTTTACACAATATCACCATGGTTGGATGGAAAGTAATCAATTTTTGCAGTGGCTTGATGAAATTTTTATTCCTCGCATTCAAAAAATTTATTATTACCTTGTGGATGGCCACAGCACACTCGTGTCATTAAGTGTAAATTTAGTAAAGTGTAAAGAAAACAATATAACACTAATTTGCATTCCCGCCCATTCATCTCCCATTCTGCAGCCTCTTGATGTTGGTGTATTTTTCCATGTCAAAGATGTTTGGCGTGATATTTTACAAAAATTTTATGCTGAAA